>NC_053158.1:87398768-87413768 GCF_016835505.1 Polypterus senegalus
TGTATCCCGCATTACCTGTGGGCATGTGAAACGCCAGAGGTAGCCTGTCTATGAACTTAATTTAAAGTTTAGGTTTACACCTTTCTTTCTTTCCGAGGCAGCAACACTCATGAATATGGTAGTATATGTCACTCGCTCGCTTCTTATTGTTTTTCGCTGCCTTCTCAATTATATAATGCATGTTTTCTTAAGCGCTTTTGGAGGTCTTCCTGGTTTTCACGCACTCGCTGACAATCAGTTCACGTGATTACGTGGGAGGCGTGATGATGTCACACGAAACTCCCCCACGTCATTCCAGCTCAACTCCATTACAGTTAATGGAGAAAAATACCTTCCAGTTATGACCATTAGGCGTAGAATTTCGAAATGAAACCTGCCCAACTTTTGTAAGTAAGCTGTAAGGAATGAGCCTGCCAAATTTCAGCCTTCTACCTACACGGGAAGTTGGAGAATTAGTGATGAGTCAGTGAGTGAGTGAGTGAGGGCTTTGCCTTTTATTAGTATAGATATATATATATATATATATATATATATATGTATATATATATATATATACACTCACAGACACATATATATACAGATCTACATATATATATACACATCTATATATATACACACACACATATATATATATATATACACATATCCACACATATATATATATATATATATATATATATGTATATGTATATATATACATACACTGTGGAGACTGGCCCAGACATGTTCATGTCACCCACAATCACGTTTATTTACAACTATATACAGTTCCAAGTGCACCACAAACCCCCAAAGTCCTGGCCACACAATGCCTTACTTCCTTCTTCAGGCCGCCTCCTTCCCTCCTCCTGTAGGCTCAGTCCACTCCGCTCCCCACCCCATTGCATCGAATGAAGGGAGGCGGCCCCTTTTATTATCACCCGGATGTGCTCCAGGTGGGTTCCGGCAATTACCCGCCGACACGCCTCTGTGTGGCGGAAGTGCCGGCTGCATCCCCGAAAGCACTCCGAGTGTCCCTGCTCTTCTTCCCCCCAGCACTTCCTGGTGTGGCGAAAGTACTAAGGTCCAGGGTTCCCAAGGCACTGGGGCACCCCCTGGCGGTGACCACGGGCTCCTACAGGGTTGGGCTTCCATGCCCTCCACCCGTGGCCCCCAAAGCAATCAGGGTGGCAACCCCCACATGATCCAAGGCGGGCGCATGCCCTCTTCCGGTCCTTTAAGGCGTCCCAGCCGGGTCGTCGCTCCGGCACCTCTGACAACACATACATACATTATATACATATTGTCACACACGTGTGCATGGGAAGCAGCTGAAGGGCTTAGAAAATACTGTTTATACATCTGCCCAGGGGGGGGCGGGGTGCACTGACGCTCTTTCTGAGTTCTCTGCAGGTCTTACCTGGGAAATCCCACTAGGAGCCGCCATTTCCAGGAAGGACACATCACTTCCGGTTCCGCCCCCAAGAATGAGGTCACTTCCGGTTCCGGCCCCAAGGATGATGTCACTTCAGTTCGCCCAGAGGACGACATCATTTCCGCCCTCTGTGCTATAAAGCTCACTGCCTTTGCTTAGGCAGGCAGTTCTGTTTTGGACTCTGTTGTGTAACAACTGTTTGAAAATGCCTCAAAGACTTTTGCAGCCGGGAAACCGCATTAAACGGGTGGCTGCCCCAAACCTTTCTATGTCTCTGGTCTCCTCTTATTACAATATATATATATATAGTATATAGCAAAATCCCCGCGCTTCGCAGCGATGAAGTACTGCTTTTAAATTTTTACTAAGAAGAAAAGAAAACCTTTTTAAATTGAGGGAAAATATACCAATAACTATCTGTTAAGGATCTCTTTGTATACGACATTGTCGGTTCAGCACTCCGGTTGTAATATGACCAAGCAGTGCTAGCTTACTGTTGAGATTGCAATGTATAGTTGTCCAGGAGAAAAGCAATGTTGCCTCAAATCAATGGCAACCTTTTGTAGGGTCTGTCCCTGTGACTTATTACTTGTCATCACAAAGCACAGCTTTACTGGAAATTGGAGGCATTTGAATTGAAATGGGAGATCAGAGTGTATAATGGTGATGCGAGGAATACATTCAGAGTGTGGCGCTCTGCTGTTTTTTTGTGTAACTGCCTTCACACAACTTCTCCTCTGCTTTATAAACGAACGGCATATAAGGCCGTCATCTCTCCTTGCTTCGCGGTTCTGTACTGTTTTATTGTTCGATTATTACGATTGTTATAGTTATTGTGTACCTATTTGAGACTTACTTTACTGTTCAGGTACCCATCTCCTTTATTTAATCCGCGGCTTCAACGCTATTTTTTGTTTGTTATTATGATTATAGATATTTATTGATTCCCTTCTTTAGCTGACTGCTTGCCCACATAAGGCGCTCCACTGGTTTTTTGTGAAGCAGCCTTTACACAGCTTCTCCGCTGTTTTATAAACGAACAACATATAAGGCCATCCTTTTTCCTTGCTTCGTCAAGGAAGCTGCCTTTTTATTTTATCCATGGGTTCTCCGCTGTTTTATTGTTCGTTTATTACGATTGTTATAGTTCTCTTTGTATAGCACGTTGTCAGATCAGCACTCCGGTTGTAATATGACGAAGCTGCGTAAGCTCACTGTTGAGAATGCAACATATAATTGTCCAGGAGAAAAGCAATCTTGCCTCAAATCAATGGCAACATTTTGTAGGGTCTGTCCCTGAGACTTATTACTTGTCATCGCGAAGCAGAGCCTTACTGGAAATTGGAGGCATTTGAATTGAAATGGGAGATCAGAGGGTATAACGGGGATGCGAGGAATACATTGAGTGTGGAGAAACTCCAGAGTATTTGGTGGCAGCGTCACGAAGTTGCTTCCGCAAGACCGCGTTAGCTGCGGAGCTCAGCTCGGAGCGAGATGAAGTGAAAGAAATGAGATTGTGATGTACACGGCTTTATTTAATGTTAGCTCAGACCCGGCACTTAAAAGTTTCTCTCACACTTTTGCTGAGTTTGTGCCAAACACTATTCTACCCCTGACGATCTCAACTCTCCTTTATATAAATCAGTAAAGGAGAGAGGACTAAACAATAAGGAAAAAGAACGGTAAGACCGCGTCAGGTGCGGAGCTCAGCTCGGAGCGAAATGAAGTGAATGAAATGAGGTGAATGGGAGGGGAGATGACGACGTGACTCCCCCACCTGCCTTAACTGTCAATCCCCCCACAAACACAGCCTCTCGGAATTTGCATAAGCACAGTCTTTCACCAGCAATTTTAACTTAGTTACAAGGTTATCAAAACTCTCATTTATACCCTGCGTCCTCTCATTAAGCTTGTATCCCATGAATATCGCATTTGTCATGGGCATGACAAACGCCAGCGGCAGCCTGTCTATGAACTTAATTTAAACTTTAGAATTACACCATACTTTGTTTCCAAAGTAGCTGCACTCATGAATATGCTTGTATGAGTCACTCGCTTGATATTCTTTTGCTACCTTCTCAATTGTGTAATGCGTTTTTTGAACAGGTTGGACTCATCGAAGTGATCACTCATAGTGCGCTCACAGTCAGCTCTCTTGTGTGATCTTGCAATGTCCACGGCTTTATTTAATGTTAGCTAAGACCCGGCACTTAAAAATTTCTTGCTACAGCAATTTTAACTCCGTTACAAAGTGATCCAAAGTTTCGTTTATACCTCGTGTCTTCTCATTAAACTTGTATCTCACGAATATTGTATTCGTCTTAGGCATGACAAACAGCAGCGGAGCGTGTCTATAAACTTAATTTAAACTTATGGTTTACACCGTGTTTTGTTTCCGCAGTAGCTGCACTTATGAAAATGCTTGAATGTGTCACTAGTTTGATATTCTTTTGCTGCCTTCTGAATTGTGTAATGCGTTTTTTCTTCAGCGCTCTTTCGAGCTCTTCCTTGTTTTCTACGTACTGCGTTCACTGTCAGTTCACGTGATTATGTGAGAGGTGTGATGATGCAAGAGGCAACTCTGCCTCCCACGGCCATCTAGCTGAAGTCTATTACAGTATATGGGCAAAAATAGATTCCAGTTATGACCACTACGCTTAGAATTTCGAAATGAAACCTGCCCAACTTTTGTAAGTAAGCTGTAAGGAATGAGCCTGCCAAATTTCAGCCTTCTACCTACACGGGAAGTTGGAGAATTATTAATGAGTGAGTGAGTGAGTGAGTGAGTCAGTCAGTGAGGGCTTTGCCTTTTATTATTATAGATTCTGTGTTAGGCTGGTTGAATTGTAAGCCAAACTTTAGAGCAAAAAAATCCATATTTAAGAAATTACTGTAACTGAAACATTTTCTGCCGACATGTAAACTTGCCTGTCATGTTTTCATCAAGTTAAAATCACCTCATAATCTCTCCAGTTTAATCTTCTGATTGCACAATACATCCTCACTGTCATACAAAATACATTTAATAACAAATAGTGCATCTCTATCAAGCAAGTAATTGCTATTTTATATAAGCTCTTTTCATTCAAGTCAATGTTGTTCTTTCACATTCCAAAGATAAATGTTGATCAGAGACTCTAAATTCATCCTGCATAAATGAGTGGTAGAGGGTGCCATGCGATTTCCTTCAATCCCAGTTCTTGTATTGTACTGTGATGCTGCACGTACAGTAATTTTCTGACTCCTGACCCCGTGCTGGAATAAATGGTTTGAAAAAAATTTAGTGATGGAAACCTACAGTATCTAATTGCAGTTCTCCATTTTGAGCTGAACATGGTTCAGAGTGATGGCTATTTTGCTACTGTGAACACATGTGCATTGCTGTGAATGGTCCTGTTAAGAAGTGAGCAGTAGCTCTTGCACTCTTGAAAAACTGAGATTGCCTTACTGAAAGGCAGCTGTTTTACCCCGTAAAGTATACCACATCTGAGTGGTTAGTAGCAGTGTTCAGTTTATGCTCAGCTGGCCATCCAAAATGTTCTGTTTTTTGTTTGTCCAACTGTCATGGAGTTTGCTGTTCTTTTTTCTGATTAGTCTTTCATCTGGCATTCCAACAACTGTCTTCCATCTGTATAATTGGCCAGTTCACAAGTAACACGAACCCTATGAAATCTGACTCATGTCAGTTCACTTGTTTGTGGAGCTGGCTGATGCACAAACTAAGTAGCATCTGCCTTATTTCTGCCTTGTCTGATTAACTAGCCAATTATCAATCTCGTGGTGGCTCTCTTGTCATTGTACAGTCTGCTGTCCAGTTTGCTTTGCCAGCTATCTTAACTGGCAGCTATCAATGCTTTTTTTGTACTCTTGGGTCTTACCATAATATTTTTTCTAAGTAAGTTTTCAGCCTTCTCCCGGTTGTACTAACTTTAGTTTTTTGTAAGAATTACTGGATACTACCTAGTGATCTTTTTTGACCACAAAAGATAATCTGGTAATGAACAGAAATGTCAGTGATCCCAGGGGCATTAAATAATTTAAGTTTTATGTATGGCATTAAGTTTAACCTGGATTTTTCAAAACCACATTTACTAAACATATCATAGATAAAGGCAGAAGCGACAACTATAGAGTTGTTTGGTTATTGAATCAAAAATTACATATTGTAGATAGTTGATAGTTTTAATGAACAGTAAAACCATTACTGTTAGTTATTATACTCAATAAACCAAAAAAAAGCAAACAAAGTATAGCTACTCTAACCTCTTTTTAAAAATAAATGTTCATAACTGCTACATTCCTCGTGCAGCAAATAGGAACAAAAAAATTCTCATGAAGGCATATGTACTTATTTAAAGAAGAAAGTAGAAAAAATATACTCTCTCACAAAGGCCCAGTGGATTAGTAGACATACAAAAGGCTTTTGTTAACACTTTAAATATTTCATAACGTTTTACATGACTTGTTTCATTACAAAAGCTTTTATAGTTGAAATTTATTTATTTATTTTTATTTCCATTTGATTTATAATGATGGTTATTTCTGGACTTTTAAAAACACTGGAGTAGCTCAGGGAAGCAGTCTTTGCAATATATGCTGTCAGTTTCCTTTAGGTTGCATTTAATGGAATTATTTGGGGCCAGCATTAGATAAGGGAGCACATACAGTGGGGGAAATAAATATTTGATCCCCTGCTGAACTTGTAAGTTTGCTCACTTACGTAGAAATGAACACAGTCTCTAATTTTTATGGTAGTTTCATTTTAATGGAGAGAGACAGAATATCAACTACACATCCAGAAAAAACACATTATATAAAAGTTATAAATTGTTTTGCATGTCATTGAGAGAAATAAGTATTTGATCCCCTACAACCCAACCAGAATTCTGGCTCTCATAGATTGGCTGTGTTCCCATGTGGCACATAGATTACAATCAATCAATCGATTGATCAATGGGCCTTTTTGAGAAGTGGTACCTTGTTGGCGCTGCAAGATTTTAGTTTTAGTTTTTCTTCATTGTGTATTTTAGTTTTGATTTAGTTTTTATTTCACAAAGACATTTCTATTTTATTTTTATATCTATTAGTTTCAGTTTTAGTTTTAGTAATTATGGCATGGAGTTCCTACGGAGTTTCATTTTTTGTCACAATCAGACAGAACTATACACTTAACAGATTTGGATATCAGTTTAATGTTAGTGGAAGCTTACTACACTACATGGTTTGCTATCTGGTTTTGTTTTTGTCTGATAAAAACAAGCATTATCAAAACCAGATACTGAATAGGAACAATTTTACACAATTTTATAATTTTTTAAATATTTTCTTTGTAATTTGTGCTGAACAAATCTGCTGTTGGCAGTTTTTTTTTTCCTTTTCCTTTTATTGCCCAGAATGAGCCAAATTGTAATGAAATTTAAGTAACTTTTGAGGCTTGATGTTTTTTTACTCAAACTTTCTACAGCACACAGCATATCCTACTCAGCACCAATGTGCTTATAATGAATGCCTTCAATATTGCATTCAAAAATCTCCCATACTCTTCTTTGTTATTTTCTACCAACCATGCTGATTCCAAGATTTGCAGGCACAAAAAAAATCTAGAAAGAATTTTGCCACCTGCTGACCTGAAAAGATATTAAAAAAATCAGAAAATAGGTTCTACTGTGTTCTGACAGGTGTGATCATGAAAATCATGGGGGCTTAGGAAATAAAGTACTCTTAGGCTTGAATCAGTGTGCAGACCCCACCTAGCTGTATTGAGGGAAACAAAGAAACACAAGCATGTAGTGTGAAGGTTAGGGGTAGTGAGATTTGAATAGCCTAAGACTGGTAAACCTTTAATGAGCAGACTAAGAGCAGGTAATACGAGTGTGGACAGCCACAAAACGAGAGACATCTGAGATTAAGAACAATAGATACATTATATAAACCTGTTTACCCAGGGTAGGATCACAGGAAACCTGGAGCCTTACCAGAGCAGGTTTGGATGCAAGGCAGAAAAAGCTCCTGGTATGCAATATGTATGATATGGCTGATGTTTGGAACAAAAAAAATATATATATTTAAACTATCCATTTTGAGAGAGAGATAAAAACATTGAAAAAATGGGGACAAACTTTTTAAAATATAATTCTGCTCACAATATCAAGTATTTTGAGCTGTGAATATGAACTAAAAATACACATTAATATGTATAGAATAAATACAAAAACACATTTGTATGATTAGTTTGTCACCAGTTGGCAGACTCTTTTCACCCACCTACCTGTAGTTCAGTAGAGACATTGCCAACTCAGGAATTTTACATTTGTATCGCTTCATTGTTAAATGACTTTGTTAGAGCAAAAGCGATTGGTCAGTAACAATATGCTGATCTTGTATGATGACTGTCAGTCCCTCGATCAGTGTCATTTTATTATCAAAAATCGGGAGTGGTCTCCCCTAGACTTTCTTGTGTACTCAGATATGGAGATGGATATTTGAGGAGTAAACCGCCAGACAATGGTTGTATTTTTATATTATGTACACTAAAGAATTATCAACAACAAATCAAATTAATAATATATTAAACAATTATTATAGAAGTAAAGTTGAATAAAATCGGACTCTGTAGCTACATATAGTAATCATGAAAAAATTTGACCTTGACATTTTGATGAATCTTGATGTTTTAGACTTCAAGTCAGAAAATACCATTTTTTGGAATTATGTCTTTTGTGTGTGTAAACACGATAAATAAAAAACGCAAAGAGATAAACAGATGAAATTTGGAATGTGGTTCTTATACCAAAATTGTAGATCTGTATTAACTTTTGAGCCAAATACATCAACCGGAAGTGGTACTTTACCTGAACAAATACTCAATTTTTTTTTTTTTTGGGAAAGTCTATTTTAATCGGATTATTTATGGATTTATTCATTAAGGGCATTTGGGCAGAGTAGAGGTACTTAGTATTAGATACTTATCTGATAGGAGTAGATAGGTTGCGATAATTAAGAAATAGACTTATCTAATTTAGTACTTACCTTGTTGATTGTTAAACAAACATCTGGGTTTTCCGGACCATATTTAAAGCACTTCTTTTTGGGAGCTGGTCACTCATTCCTCTGATGAAAGTTTGCTTGGCAGGCTGAGATGTTAGGATTCCTGACTCGGCTCTTCCTCTTTTTCCAATTATTTAGAACTTGTAGGAAAAAGGCAGATAAGTTTTTGTCAAATATTTTTAAGTATACTTACCTGTTTAACTTTTTACCTTTTTGCAGTTTTTTAAAGAGTTTTTAAAGTATTATTTTTTTAACTGTGATAGGTTTAGAAAACCACTGGTTAACCTCTAATTTTTTCCAGGATCCTGAGTAAGCATTTTTTTATTAATTTTTCCATTTTTTTCACTTGTCTTTTTTAACACAATATCTTACACTTTGTTTTTCTTCACACCATTATTTCACATACATTTTTCAAATCCCTTTTACACAATTCATAGTGTAAATAGGACTATATTTTTTGCAATTATCTCTTTTCTTGGTATAGCCTTCCTTTATTAAAATATAATAGAAAAAATATATGCTATTATAAATACCATCAGTAAATGCCAGGAGTACATCCACTCTTCTGTAGGCCAGTAAACTATATGTTCGGGAACTGGTGAATTAAACCTTTTATCGAGATCTTTTTTGACAAAATTAAATTTGAATGTGGTCTGGGTACACCTTATTTGTTATAATCTATACTAATAAAAGGGAAAGCCCTCACTGACTGACTGACTCACTCACTCACTGACTCACTCACTAATTCTCGAAGTTCCCGTGTAGGTAGAAGGGTGAAATTTGGCAGGCTCATTCCTTACAGCTTCCTTACAAAAGTTGGGCAGGTTTCATTTCGACATTCTACGCGTAATGGTCATAACTGGAAGCTATTTTTCTCCATTTACTGTAATGGAGTTGAGCTTGAAAGCCGTGGGGGCGGAGTTTCGTGTGACATCATCACGCCTCCCACGAAATCAAGTGAACTGACTGTCAACGCAGTGCGTAGAAAACCAGGAAGAGCTCAAAAAAGCGCAGAAGAAAACATGCATTATATAATTGAGAAGGCAGCAAAACAATAAGAAGCGAGCGAGTGACATATACAACCATATTCATGAGTGCTGCTACTTCGGAAACAAAGCAAGGTGTAAATCTAAAGTTTAAATTAAGTTCATAGACAGGCTGCCGCTGGCGTTTGTCATGCCCACGGGTAATGCGGGATACAAGTTTAATGAGAGGACGCAGGATATAAACGAGAGTTTTGATCACTTTTTAACTAAGTTAAAATTGCACGTGAAGGGATGTGCTTATGCAAATTCCGAGAGACTGTGTTTGTGGGGGGATTGACAGTTAAGGCGGGTGGGGGAGTCACATCATCATCTCCCCTCGCATTCACCTCATTTCGCTCTGAGCTGAGCTCCACAGCTAACGCACGCAGTGTTACGGAAGCGTCTTTGTGACGCTGCCACCAAATACTCACAGAAAAATCCACAAGTTAATACACACACTGTCTCTACAGTTTCTCCACACTGAATCCTCCATGCACTACTTACAAAATGTTACATTGACAATCGTGTTACGTTATTTTTAAAATGTTTCCTTTTCTTAGCACAAGCACAGCTGAGAAGCTTCGATGCATATACTCCATAACGCGTTAAAAAATCATGCATTTAATTACACTTTGCAATACAAAGAAAGAGGTACTTCTGTCAATGCATGATTTTATAGTACACCGATTACATTTATCAGCGCTTCCCGATTCATTTTACCCTCGCACACCCTTGGTTTGAGAAGAAGTATGAAAAAATATGAGGTTAACACAGAAAAACAGATCACCAATTGAAGCTTAATGAATAATCGATTCGCCATCAATAATGGTTTTAGTAAAGCCATACTCAGTGTATTCATTAGATGAATGGTAAAAAAGTAAGAGCGAGGGGAGGGTGACTTATTGAGGCACGCAGGCAAAACCACAATAGCACGCGGGCTCGATGTAGTGTGAGTCAACTCGATCTGAATTGCGATCACATTCGAAAAAATATATTTTTTCAAGTTCTGTTTAGTCCATATGTGTCAAACTCAAGGCCCTCGGCGTGTAATTATATCCGACCTGCGAGATCATTTAATATATTATTGTTATTAATGGCCTGGGGATATGAAGCGCTGGTAACACAATAAACTACAGATCCCATATTGCCGAACACTTACCGCATTAATCAAGTCTAGCTTATGATGCTGCAAGTTACTGTGAAGCTAGCCCACACGATGCCAAAGAGAAAAGTTGATTCTGAAAATAGAGGCTTTAAAAACCGATGAGAGGCTGAGTATATGTTTACTGACATTGCCGGTAAACCCGTGTGTCTCATTTGTGGAGCTAATGTGGCTGTAATTACAGAATTTAATCTAAGACGGCACTATGAGACAAAACATCAGGATAACCTGAAAGACCTGAATGCAATGCAGAAGATACAGAAAGCAGAAGAGTTAAAGAAGAATCTGACACTTCAGCAGACGTTTTTACCCGTGCAAAATCACAAAGTGATTTTAAGTGAAGCTGCTTTTATAGGAGACACAAATGCACCAGTGCAAATTGCCCCACTTTCCCTGTTGCCAAGCAATGTTGAACCAAGTCGGCACAACGGTGTTCCCAAATACGCACTTTGCTGATAAACTGAGCGCACTGCGCACTGAGTTCGCACGGCGCTTTGGTGACTTTGAAGAACAAAAAAAGAATTTTGAGTTGTTTCGCAACCCATTTGCCGTCGATGTGGAAACTGCACCTGTGCAGATTCAGATGGAGGTGATTAAGCTGCAGTGTAATGGCACACTGAAGGCAAAGTACGATACTGCAGGGCCCGCACAGTTTATTCACTCCATTCCCGCAGAAATGCTCCAGCTCCGTCTACATGCGGCTCGAACCTTGTGCATGTTTGGTAGCACATATCTGTGTGAGAAGCTCTTCTCAGTGATGAAGACTAACAAAACAGCACACAGGAGTCGCCTCACTGATGAGCACCTGCAGTCCATCCTGAGAATCTCCACAACACAGAACCTCACACCAAACATAAACAAACTTGTTGCCAAAAAAAGATGCCAGGCGTCCAGCTCTGATAAAATGACGTATGAGCAAAGACAACTGAATGATTTGATTTGTTATTGCTGAAAAGAACACATTTTATTTATATTTCCAGGTTTTGTTATGCAGCATGTTCATATTTGAATTTGTTTAATTTTGACAGGCGGCACGGTGGTGCAGTGGTAGCGCTGCTGCCTCGCAGTTAGGAGACCTGGGTTAAACTTCCCGGTTCTCCCTGCGTGGAGTTTGCATGTTATCCCCGTGTCTGCGTGGGTTTGCTCCAGTTTCCTCCCACAATCCAAAGATATGCAGGTTAGGTGGATTGGCGATTCTAAAAATCGGCCCTAGTGTGTGCTTGGTGTGTGGGTGTGTTTGTGTGTGTGTCCTGCGGTGGGTTGGCACCCTGCCCAGGATTGGTTTCTGCCTTGTGCCCTGTTTTGGCTGGGATTGGCTCCAGCAGACCCCCGTGACTCTGTATTCGGATTCAGCGGGTTAGAAAATGGATGGATGGATGGAATTTTGACAGGATATATTTTTATGGAGAGGAAAATCTTTTGGGATATTTAAAATTTAAGTTTATTTTTTATATAAAATTACATAAGAGTAAAGAAATCATATATATGTGTGTGTGTATGTGTGTGTGTGTGTGTGTGTATAATGTATATATGTATGTATATGTATATATATGTGTGTGTGTATGTGTATATATATATATATATGTATTTGTGTGTATATGTATGTGTGTATATGTAGATATGTATATATATGTGGATGTATATATATATATATATATATATATATATATATATATATAGTGTCACGCACGCGCGAGTGGGAGACTGCGGAAGGATCTTGACACACCTGGGAAGACATTCGCCGGCAGGGAATGGCGGGTACTAACTTTCTCCCTATGCTTCCTTACAGGAAAAAAAAACGCTCCACCACCATAAGCCGTATTTGCCCGCACTACGCTTACTTCCGCCCTTCCTCCTCCATCTTTTCCTGACGTCATCGATCCCATCCTCCTTCATGGTTCCTTCCCAGCATTCCTCCACTTCCGGCTCTTCCTCCATAAAATGGCCGCCGACGCCATGATTCGGCGTCGCGCTTATGAACAGTTCTTTGTTTATAATTTTGACCAGTTTTTTTATTGTGGATTGTCGACAATATACGGGGCTGGAAAACCCCAAACCTTTTTGCTGTCTCCTCCTCACTCTTTTAAATTGGCACGGCCAGCAGGATAGAAGATCCCCAGAGATGACCGAGGGACAGGACCTTAACACCGTGCTGCAGGGGATGAATGCCTAACTCCAAGCCCTGCAGCAAGCGCAAGCCGCTACCACCCGGGAGTTGGAGGCTACGAAGGCCAGGCTGGCAGAGGCCCAAAGAGCGAGACCAGACCCGCCCAGACCGATGCCTCCCCCTCTGGTGCCTATGACAGAGGCTGACAACATAGAGTCGTACCTGGGCATATTTAAACAGACGGCCACCTGGAACGAGTGGCAGTGGTCCGAGTGGGCGTCCATTCTGGCACCTTACCTGAAGGGACCCGCGCAGCGCGGCCTATTATGACCTTCCCAAGTAGGAGGCCGCGAACTACGACCTCCTCAAACCAGAGATCCTGGCCCGCTACGGCATCACGCCGGGCCAGCTTCTGGCAGAGTGGTGGAACTGGCAGTTCAACCCCGAAAAACCTGCCCGTGCCCAGGCCTTCGAGTTCTGGGGCAAGACGGGGCGCTGGCTACGGCCAGAGGGACCCCAGGCCCGGAGAGTCGTGGAGCAGGTGGCCTGTGAGGGCCTGGTGAATGCCCATGCCCAGTTCCCTCGCCCAGCAGGTCCAGCAGCATCCCTACAAAGATATGCCGGGTCTCCTGGAAGTCCTTGAGCATCGGGGATTCAGAAAAGTCTGCTCGTGGGAACCGACAGGAACGGGCGACCAACCCCGAGCCCCCTAGACGTGCTGCGGAAGCGCCGTCAAGGCCTAAAGAAAAGCCGGCCTCTCCGCGCTGTTCAAGTGCGGCGAGACCGGCCATCTGCTGCCAGCCTGTCCCCTGAACATCGCTGCGGAGCCGATGGACTGCACCTGGGCATCCACGGAAAGGTACTGTACCCCGTCGCATCCCTTGGCGAGTCCAAACACGGGAGTGGTCTTATTGAATGGGCACGCGGTGGTGGCTTTGTTCGACTCCGGCAGCAACATAACCATTGTGGCTCGCCGTTATGTGTTACCGCGACAGTGGCTGAAGCAGCACTTACAAGTCACTTGTGTGCATGGAGGGACCAAGTCGTATCGTTCCGTACAATGTTATATCACCTGGAAGGGGGAGTTAACCAAATTGATGGTCGTTGTGTTGTCCGAACACCCCTATCCGGTGATATTGGGACATGACTGGTCGTAAAAAAATTGTGGTAAGACACACACCGCTCCCGGGGCCTCGTTTGATCTAGTTATGAGGGGGCAGGCCCTAGTGGCGCTGGCACCTCGGGGGACGTTTCCTCGGCGACGGACCCTGACCCGGAAGACTCCGCCGGGGAAGAGACAAGTCAAGGAACTCTTCCGGTGTCCAGGTCACAAGACCCTCTGGGTAGCATGGATCACCAATTTCGATCCACGCCGGCCTCATTTAAGAGGGAACAGTGGAACGATGATTCCCTGCGGTTTGCCCGGAATGCGGTAGTTCTGCCAAACAGCTCACAAGCCGACGGTTCCACACCACGCGAGCCCTTCTTTGTACTTGAAAATGATCTGGTGTATCGGATGGCGACCCACGAGGGCGAGGTGTGGAAGTTGTTGCTAGTTCCGCGTACCTTCCGGCGGGAGATATGCGAATTAGCTCACTCTCACCTCCTGGGCACCCACCTCTGCGCCGAAAATACCTTGGTGAGGATTAAGCTCCGTTTTTACTGGCCTAGGATTAACGAGGAGGTCCGGTGCTTCTGCCAATCCTGTCCGGAGTGTCAGACCCGCCAGATTCCTAGAAGGGACCGTGCTCTCGTCCCTATACCCCTGATCGATGTTCCCTTTGATAGAATAGGGGTCGACTTAGTAGGACCCCTCGAGCCCTCAAACCGTGGCCATAAATGCATATTGGTTATGGTGGATTACGCCACCCGATACCCGGAGGCAGTTCCCCTGCGCTCCGCTAACACAAAAAACATCACACGGGAATTAGTCAGTTTATTTTCCAGAGTGGGTATATCCAAAGAAGTCCTCACGGACCAGGGTACACCCTTTACCTCGGATACGTTCAGGGAGGTAGCCAAATTACTGAGAATAAAGCACCTGAAAGCGTCTGTCTACCACCCGCAAACAGACGGGTTGGTGGAGCGGTTTAACCAGACGCTTAAACAGATGCTCCGCAAGGTAGTCGATGCGGATGGCAGGAACTGGGATCAGCTCCTCCCGCTCGTGCTTTTTGCCTACCGGGAGGTACCTTAGGCCTCTACGGGCTTCTCCCCCTTTGAATTGTTGTATGGGCGACAACCC